>NC_135498.1:231455887-231460887 GCF_052857255.1 Amblyomma americanum
AGCAAGCAGCAGCAGCAAGCAGCAGCAGCAAGCAGCAGCAGCAAGCAGCAGCAGCAAGCAGCAGCAGCAAGCAGCAGCAGCAAGCAGCAGCAGCAAGCAGCAGCAGCAAGCAGCAGCAGCAGAGCAGCTGCAGCAAGCAGCAGCAGCAAGCAGCAGCAGCAAGCAGCAGCAGCAAAGCAGCAGAAGCAGCAGCAGCAGCAAGCAGCAGCAGCAAGCAGCAGCAGCAAGCAGCAGCAGCAGCAGCAGCAGCAGGCAAGGGCAGCAGCAGCAAGCAGCAGCAGCAGCAGCAGCAAGCAGCAGCAGCAGCAGCAGCAGGGCAGCAGCAGCAGCAGCAGCAGCAAGCAGCAGCAGCAGCAGCAGCAGCAGCAGCAGCAAGCAGCAAGCAGCAACCAGCAGCAAGCAGCAAGCAGCAGCAAGCAGCAAGAGCAGCAGCAAGCACAAGCAGCAGCAAGCCAGCAAGCCAGCAGCAGCAAGCAGCAAGCAGCAAGCAGCAGCAGCAAGCAGCAGCAAGCAGCAAGCAGCAGCAGCAAGCAGCAGCAGCAAGCAAGCAGCAGCAAGCAGCAAGCAGCAGCAAGCAGCAAGCAGCAGCAAGCAGCAGCAAGCAGCAAGCAGCAAGCAGCAGCAGCAGCAAGCAGCAGCAGCAGCAGCAGCAGCAGCAAGCAGCAAGCAGCAGCAAGCAGCAGCAGCAGCAAGCAGCAAGCAGCAGCAAGCAGCAAGCAGCAGCAAGCAGCAGCAGCAAGCAAGCAGCAGCAGCACAAGCAGCAAGCAGCAGCAAGCAGCAAGCAGCAGCAGCAAGCAGCAGCAGCAAGCAGCAGCAGCAAGCAGCAGCAGCAAGCAGCAGCAGCAAGCAGCAGCAGCAAGCAGCAGCAGCAAGCAGCCAGCAAGCCAGCAGCAGCAAGCAGCAGCCAAGCAGCAGCAGCAGCAAGCAGCAGCAGCAAGCAGCAGCAGCAAGCAGCAGCAGCAAGCTGCAGCAGCAAGCAGCAAGCAGCAAGCAGCAGCAGCAAGCAGCAGCAGCAAGCAAGCAGCAGCAAGCAGCAGCAGAGAAGCAGCAGCAAGCAGCAGCAGCAGCAGCAAGCAGCAGCAGCAAGCAGCAGCAAGCAGCCAGCAAGCAGCAGCAGCAGCAAGCAGCAGCAAGCAAGCAGCAGCAGCAGCAAGCAGCAGCAGCAAGCAGCAAGCAGCAAGCCAGCAGCAAGCAGCAAGCAGCAGCAAGCAGCAAGCAGCAGCAAGCAGCAGCAGCAGCAAGCAGCAAGCAGCAGCAAGCAGCAAGCAGCAGCAAGCAGCAAGCAGCAGCAGCAGCAAGCAGCAGCAAGCAGCAAGCAGCAGCAGCAGCAGCAGCAGCAGCAAGCAGCAAGCAGCAGCAGGCAGCAGCAGCAAGCAGCAGCAGCAGGCAGAGCAGCAGCAGCAAGCAGCAGCAGCCAAGCAGCAGGCAGCAAGCAGCAGCAGCAAGCAGCAGCAGCAGCAGCAAGCAGCAGCAAGCAGCAGCAGCAGCAGCAGCAGCAAGCAGCAGCAAGCAGCAAGCAGCAGCAAGCAGCAGCAGCAGCAGCAAGCAGCAACAGCAGCAGCAGCAGCAAGCAGCAGCAGCAAGCAGCAAGCAGCAGCAAGCAGCAAGCAGCAGCAAGCAGCAAGAGCAGCAGCAAGCAGCAGCAAGCAGCAAGCAGCAAGCAGCAGCAGCAAGCAGCAGCAGCAAGCAGCAAGCAGCAGCAGCAGCAGCAAGCAGCAGCAAGCAGCAAGCAGCAGCAGCAAGCAGCAAGCAGCAAGCAGCAGCAAGCAGCAAGCAGCAGCAAGCAGCAGCAAGCAAGCAGCAAGCAGCAGCAGCAGCAGCAGCAAGCAGCAAGCAGCAGCAAGCAGCAAGCAGCAGCAAGCAGCAAGCAAGCAGCAAGCAGCAAGCAGCAGCAAGCAGCAAGCAGCACCGCAAGCAGCAAGCAGCAGCAAGCAGCAAGCAGCAGCAAGCAGCAAGCAGCAGCAAAGCAGCAAGCAGCAGCAAGCAGCAAGCAGCAGCAGCAAGCAGCAAGCAGCAGCAAGCAGCAAGCAGCAGCAAGCAGCAAGCAGCAGCAAGCAGCAAGCAGCAGCAAGCAGCAAGCCAAGCAGCAAGCAGCAAGCAGCAGCAAGCAGCAAGCAGCAGCAAGCAGCAAGCAGCGCAAGCAGCAAGCAGCAGCACAGCAGCAGCAGCAGCAGCAGCAAGCAGCAGCAGCAGCAGCAGCAGCAAGCAGCAAGCAGCAGCAGAGCAGCAAGCAGCAGCAAAGCAGCAGCAAGCAGCAAGCAGCAGCAAGCACAGCAGCAAGCAGCAAGCAGCAAGCAGCAGCAGCGCAGCAGCAAGCAGCAAGCAGCAGCAAGCAGCAAGCAGCAGCAAGCAGGCAAAGCAGCAGCAAGCAGCAAGCAGCAGCAGCAAGCAGCAGCAGCAAGCAGCAAGCAGCAAGCAGCAGCAAGCAAGCAGCAGCAGCAAGCAGCAGCAGCAGCAAGCAGCAGCAGCAAGCAGCAGGCAGCAGCAAGCAGCAAGCAGCAGCAGCAGCAAGCAGCAGCAGCAGCAGCAGCAGCAAGCAGCAGCAGCAAGCAGCAGCAGCAAGCAGCAGCAGCAAGCAGCAGCAGCAGCAAGCAGCAGCAGCAAGCAGCAGCAGCAAGCAGCAGCAGCAAGCAGCAGCAGCAGCAAGCAGCAAGCAGCAGCAGCAAGCAGCAGCAAGCAAGCAGCAGCAGCAGCAAGCAGCAGCAGCAAGCAGCAGCAGCAAGCAGCAGCAGCAAGCAAGCAGCAGCAGCAAGCAGCAGCAGCAAGCAGCAGCAGCAAGCAGCAGCAGCAAGCAGCAGCAGCAAGCAAGCAGCAGCAGCAAGCAGCAGCAGCAAGCAGCAGCAGCAAAGCAGCAGCAGCAAGCAGCAGCAGCAAGCAGCAGCAGCAAGCAGCAGCAGCAAGCAGCAGCAGCAGCAGCAGCTAGCAAGCAGCAGCAAGCAGCAAGCAGCAAGCAGCAGCAGCAAGCAGCAGCAGCAAGCAAGCAGCAGCAAGCAAGCAGCAGCAAGCAAGCAGCAGCAGCAAGCAGCAGCAGCAAGCAGCAGCAGCAAGCAGCAGCAGCAAGCAGGCAGCAGCAGCAAGCAGCAGCAGCAAGCAGCAGCAGCAAGCAGCAGCAGCAAGCAGCAGCAGCAGCAGCAGCAGCAGCAGCAGCAGCAAGCAAGCAGCAGCAAGCAGCAGCAGCAAGCAGCAGCAGACAAGCAGCAGCAGCACCCAGCAGCAGCAGCAAGCAGCACAGCAGCAGCAGCAGCAGCAGCACAGCAGCAGCAGCAGCAGCAGCAGCAGCAGCAGCAGCAGCAGCAGCAGCAGCAGCAGCAGCAAGCAGCAGCAGCAGCAAGCAGCCAGCAGCAAGCAGCAGCCAGCAGCAGCAGCAGCAGCAAGCAGCAGCAGCAGCAGGCAGCAGCAGCAGCAGCAGCAGCAGCAGCAGCAGCAGCAGCAAGCAGCAGCAGCAAGCAGCAGCAGCAAGCAGCAGCAGCAAGCAGCAGCTAGCAGCAGCAGCAAGCACGCAGCAGCAGCAGCAGCAGCAGCAGCAAGCAGCAGCAGCAAGCAGCAGCAGCAGCAGCAGCAGCAGAGCAGCAGCAAGCAGCAAGCAGCAAGCCAGCAGCAAGCAGCAAGCAGCAGCAAGCAGCAAGCAGCAGCAAGCAGCAAGCAAGCAGCAAAGCAGCAAGCAGCAGCAAGCAGCAAGCAGCAGCAGCAGCAGCAAGCAGCAAGCAAGCAGCAAGCAGCAGCAAGCAGCAAGCAGCAGCAAGCAGCAAGCAGCAGCAAGCAAGCAAGCAGCAGCAAGCAGCAAGCAGCAGCAAGCAGCAAGCAAGCAGCAAGCAGCAAGCAGCAGCAAGCAGCAAGCAGCACAGCAGCAGCAGCAAGCAGCAGCAAGCAGCAAGCAGCAGCAAGCAGCAAGCAGCAGCAAGCAGCAAGCAGCAGCAGCAGCAAGCAGCAGCAAGCAGCATGCAGCAGCAAGCAGCAAGCAGCAGCAAGCAGCAAGCAGCAGCAAGCAGCAGCAGCAGCAAAGCAGCAGCAGCAAGCAGCAGCAGCAAGCAGCAGCAGCAAGCAGCAGCAGCAAGCAGCAAGCAGCAAGCAGCAGCAGCAAGCAGCAGCAGCAAGCAGCAGCAGCAAGCAGCAGCAGCAAGCAGCAGCAGCAAGCCAGCAGCAGCAGCAAGCAGCAGCAGCAGCAGCAGCAGCAAGCAGCAGCAGCAAGCAGCAGCAGCAAGCAGCAGCAGCAAGCAAGCAGCAGCAAGCAGCAGCAGCAAGCAGCAGCAGCAAGCAGCAGCAGCAAGCAGCAGCAGCAGCAAGCAGGCAAGCAGCAAGCACAGCACAGCAGCAGCAGCAAGCAGCAGCAGCCAGCAGCAGCAAGCAGCAGCAAGCAGCAGCAGCAGCAAGCAGCAGCAGCATCAGCAAGCAGCAAGCAGCAGCAAGCAGCAAGCAGCAGCAAGCAGCAAGCAGCAGCAAGCAGCAAGCAGCAGCAAGCAGCAAGCAGCAGCAAGCAGCAGCAGCAGCAAGCAGCAAGCAGCAGCAAGCAAGCAAGCAGCAGCAAGCAGCAAGCAGCAGCAAGCAGCAGCAGCAAGCAGCAGCAAGCAGCAAGCAGCAGGCAAGCAGCAGCAAGCAAGCAAGCAGCAGCAAGCAGCAAGCAGCAGCAAGGCAGCAAGCAGCAGCAAGCAGCAAGCAGCAGCAAGCAGCAAGCAGCAGCAAGCCAGCAGCAGCAAGCAGCAAGCAAGCAGCAAGCAGCAGCAAGCAAGTCAGCAGCAAGCAGCAAGCAGCAGCAAGCAGCAAGCAGCAGCAAGCAGCAGCAAGCAGCAAGCAGCAGCAAGCAGCAAGCAGCAGCAAGCAGCAAGCAGCAGCAAGGCAGCAAGCAGCAGCAGCAGCAAGCAGCAGCAAGCAGCAAGCAGCAGCAAGCAGCAAGCAGCAGCAAGCAGCAAGCAGCAGCAAGCAGCAAGCAGCAGCAAGCAGCAAGCAGCAGCAAGCAGCAAGCAAGCAGCAAGCAGCAAGCAGCAGCAAGCAGCAAGCAGCA
>NC_135498.1:231465887-231468387 GCF_052857255.1 Amblyomma americanum
GCAGCAGCAGCAGCAAGCAGCAGCAGCAACAGCAGCAGCAAGCAGCGCAGCAAGCAAGCAGCAGCAGCAAGCAGCAGCAGCAAGCAGCAGCAGCAAGCAGCAGCAGCAAGCAGCAGCAGCAGCAGCAGCAGCAGCAGCAGCAAGCAGCAGCAGCAAGCAGCAGCAGCAAGCAGCAGCAGCAGCAGCAGCAGCAGCAGCAGCAGCAGGCAGCAGCAGCAGCAGCAGCAGCAAGCAGCAGCAGCAGCAGCAGCAGCAGCAGCAGCAGCAGCAGCAGCAGCAGCAGCAGCAGCAGCAGCAGCAGCAGCAGCAAGCAGCAGCAGCAGCAGCAGCAGCAGCAGCAGCAGCAGCAGCAGCAGCAGCAGCAGCAGCAGCAGCAGCAGCAGCAGCAGCAGCAGCAGCAGCAGCAGCAGCAGGCAGCAGCAGCAGCAGCAGCAGCAGCAGCAGCAGCAGCAAGCAGCAGCAGCAGCAGCAGCAGCAGCAGCAGCAGCAGCAGCAGCAGCAGCACAGCAGCAGCAGCAGCAGCAGCAGCAGCAGCAGCAGCAGCAGCAGCAGCAGCAGCAGCAGCAGCAGCAGCAGCAGCAGCAGCAGCAGCAGCAGCAGCAGCAGCAGCAGCAGCAGCAGCAGCAGCAGCAGCAGCAGCAGCAGCAGCAGCAGCAGCAGCAGCAGCAGCAGCAGCAGCAGCAAGCAGCAGCAGCAGCAGCAGCAGCAGCAGCAGCAGCAGCAGCAGCAGCAGCAGCAGCAGCAGCAGCAGCAGCAGCAGCAGCAGCAGCAGCAGCAGCAGCAGCAGCAGCAGCAGCAGCAGCAGCAGCAGCAGCAGCAGCAAGCGCAGCAGCAAGCAGCAGCAGCAAGCAGCAGCAGCAAGCAGCAGCAGCAAGCAGCAGCAGCAAGCAGCAGCAGCAAGCAGCAGCAGCAAGCAGCAGCAGCAAGCAGCAGCAGCAAGCAGCAGCAGCAAGCAGCAGCAGCAAGCAGCAGCAGCAAGCAGCAGCAGCAAGCAGCAGCAGCAAGCAGCAGCAGCAAGCAGCAGCAGCAAGCAGCAGCAGCAAGCAGCAGCAGCAAGCAGCAGCAGCAAGCAGCAGCAGCAAGCAGCAGCAGCAAGCAGCAGCAGCAGCAGCAGCAGCAAGCAGCAGCAGCAAGCAGCAGCAGCAGCAGCAGCAGCAGCAGCAGCAGCAGCAGCAGCAGCAGCAGCAGCAGCAGCAGCAGCAAGCAGCAGCAGCAGCAGCAGCAGCAGCAGCAGCAAGCAGCAAGCAGCAACCAGCAGCAAGCAGCAAGCAGCAGCAAGCAGCAAGCAGCAGCAAGCAGCAAGCAGCAGCAAGCAGCAAGCAGCAGCAAGCAGCACGCAGCAGCAAGCAGCAAGCAGCAGCAAGCAGCAAGCAGCAGCAAGCAGCAAGCAGCAGCAAGCAGCAAGCAGCAGCAAGCAGCAAGCAGCAGCAAGCAGCAAGCAGCAGCAAGCAGCAAGCAGCAGCAAGCAGCAGCAAGCAGCAAGCAGCAAGCAGCAGCAAGCAGCAAGCAGCAAGCAGCAGCAGCAAGCAGCAGCAAGCAGCAAGCAGCAGCAAGCAGCAAGCAGCAGCAAGCAGCAAGCAGCAGCAAGCAGCAAGCAGCAGCAAGCAGCAAGCAGCAGCAAGCAGCAAGCAGCAGCAAGCAGCAAGCAGCAGCAAGCAGCAAGCAGCAGCAGCAAGCAGCAGCAGCAAGCAGCAGCAGCAAGCAGCAGCAGCAAGCAGCAGCAGCAAGCAGCAGCAGCAAGCAGCAGCAGCAAGCAGCAGCAGCAAGCAGCAGCAGCAAGCAGCAGCAGCAAGCAGCAGCAGCAAGCAGCAGCAGCAAGCAGCAGCAGCAAAGCAGCAGCAGCAAGCAGCAGCAGAAAGCAGCAGCAGCAGCAGCAGCAGCAGCAGCAAGCAGCAGCAGCAAGCAGCAGCAGCAGCAGCAGCAAGCAGCAGCAGCAGCAGCAGCAGCAGCAGCAGCAAGCAGCAGCAGCAGCAGCAGCAGCAGCAAGCAGCAGCAAGCAGCAAGCAGCAACCAGCAGCAAGCAGCAGCAAGCAGCAAGCAGCAGCAAGCAGCAAGCAGCAGCAAGCAGCAAGCAGCAGCAAGCAGCAAGCAGCAGCAAGCAGCAAGCAGCAGCAAGCAGCAAGCAGCAGCAAGCAGCAAGCAGCAGCAAGCAGCAGCAAGCAGCAAGCAGCAGCAAGCAGCAAGCAGCAAGCAGCAAGCCAGCAGCAGCAAGCAGCAGCAAGCAGCAAGCAGCAGCAAGCAGCAAGCAGCAGCAAGCAGCAAGCAGCAGCAAGCAGCAAGCAGCAGCAAGCAGCAAGCAGCAGCAAGCAGCAAGCAGCAGCAAGCAGCAAGCAGCAGCAAGCAGCAAGCAGCAGCAGCAAGCAGCAGCAGCAAGCAGCAGCAGCAAGCAGCAGCAGCAAGCAGCAGCAGCAAGCAGCAGCAGCAAGCAGCAGCAGCAAGCAGCAGCAGCAAGCAGCAGCAGCAAGCAGCAGCAGCAAGCAGCAGCAGCAAGCAGCAGCAG